>NW_025919566.1:0-999 GCF_907164915.1 Impatiens glandulifera | reverse complement strand
CCGCTTGCTTTTTGGACACGTGGCATACATGCACCAGCTCTGTCGCCTGAATCAGATGTTGCTTGTGGATCTAGATATTCAATTCATCATTGTTTTCGTTGCATGTTTCTGATCCGGATCTTTTCTTCTTTTGAATTTTCGAGAGATTTCTATATCGTCATATTACGTCATCTTCTCAGATTCATCACTTTTCATATTTTTCCGTTGAGATTTTATGATCTTCAATAAAGATTGAGTCAACCGGATGGATCATCCAGATGATGACATTTTTACTAGACGATTTGGTTGAGGTAGTTTAGTCGGTTTCACAGGCTATGACCGGATCATTGAGTCAAGTACTTCAGCCGGTATGATGCGGTTTGACTTGTACCTGCACAGGAAGATTGAGATTGATTAAGTCTTTTGGCCGGTTAAAATTAATCTACTTAATTTTTCTAATAGAGTACAACGGTGGATCTTTTGATCCTTAATCTCTGATTCTCTGATCTTTTGCACGCTTGATATCTCTCTAGCTCATCTTTCTCAAATGTATTATGCAATTCACTACGTTAAGCTGAGAGATAATTTATTGTACTACCTAAGTGTATTTTAAGTATTGTAAGTTGAACAGAATGTTGTCTATTCAATAGAGTGATAGCTAGGAGTGCAGAATAGGAAGTTGTTAAGTCTTGAGTTTTAACTGGGTTTGTGTAGTCGTTATACGAATTAAAGTCTTCTAGTGAAATCCTTCTAGAAACAGAAGAAGGTGTGACTTAGAAGTTTTATCTCCGAACATCCATAAAACTCTTGTGTTATTTCATTACTGTATTTTTCCATCTTGCATCTGCCGCTTTAAATCTAGCAAGCATTTCCGCACTTTAAATCGTTCAAGAGATTGCGATGATTTATTGAAGAATAGAAATAGATTATCATCTCTAACAGGATTAAAATTGAATTGAAAGTGATTATTTGTACAACAATATTCAACCCCCCCCCCCTTCCATTTGATATACTTTAAAG
>NW_025919565.1:0-3001 GCF_907164915.1 Impatiens glandulifera | reverse complement strand
GCTGCTCTTTTGATGTTAAGGGTGTTATTTAATCTAAGATTTCCTAAGCAAATCTTGTGACCAACTTAACAAGAGTGGTGTTTGCTTAGGATTTTCAAATAGGCAGCCTAGAGAGAAAAGAGAGTGGAAGGTGAAGGTCAAGAGAGCGTCCTTTGCTAGGGTGTTAAGCGGGGTATTTATAGGCAAAGCTATGAAACCCTAGGGCCCAAAGGCCCATTTAACAAACTTGACCGTCCTTTGCTACTTATTTACTAACCTTATTCAATTTTTATTTTTATTTCATTCTTTTTGTTTTACATTTTATCAACATCTTCTTCGACTTGTGGACTCCAATCCATCACTTCCATCTCCGTTTCTCTTTTTTTCCTCATATCATCTTCAACTCATAAACTCATTCTCAAACCTAAAATACAATAAACATCACATCAAACAGTAATTCATTTTCAACTCAAAAACTCATTTCCAAACCCAAAAAAATATTCTTAAAATATTCCTTTCTTACACTAACTTTTTAACCTTATTAATATTATCTATATATTTATCAACTTCACATATTTAACCTCAATCTATTAAATATATATCAATAATACATACATAACAAAATAATTAAATAATACATTTAAATAAACAAACATAATATATTAAAACAAATATTATTAATAAAAATAATAAATTTATATGTTTATTCGTAAAATATAAAATAAATTATAAAATATAAATAAATTAAATAAAATTTTAAATATAATATAATTTAATTATTTAACTATACATTTAAAAATATTATAACTTTTATCTAAAAAAAATAATAGTTTAAGTCTCAATTTAGATTATAGATATATAAGGTTATATATAAAAAAAATTAATAAAAAATAGATTAAGAGCCATTTTAAAAAAATGACCAAAATGGGTAATGAACCGTGTCAACGCAAATATGCATTGGCTGGAAGAGAGACACCCAAACCCATTTTGGGTCTACCAACGATGTCCGGTTAGAATGAAAAATGACGCGCATAATGAGATTTGCATGCATGTTGGAGATGCTCTCAATACCGAAGCCGAATGTGAGTGTATCTGATGTAAGATATACCGGATTTTAGAATTTTCAATTACATCCATCATCTATTGATTATTAACCATCACTGAAAGTACAACTTCACCTTAGTTATTTTTTATTTCATATTATTTTAACATCCCCTTGTTTGTCTACACCTACATAATTGAATTGAATATTGAATGGAATTAGATTTATTTTAATTTTCTTAATAATAATATGAAATTTCAAGAAAGAGAGAGAAACGGAGGATGGAAAGGACAGGGGAAGAGACGATGTTGATGGAAGTATAGAAAAAATATTGAATAAATAAAATAAATAACATGATAAATAATTTAATAGTCTTATATATAAAAAATATTATAATTATAGTTTTCTAAGCGATTTTTTTTTTTTATAAATTTGACCAAATATTTTAACTATAATTCTAAATTTGTTATTTTATTATAATATAAGAGAATTATTGTAATTTTATTTTTTTACTTAAAAAATATAATTTTATGTTATGTAATTATGTGTTATGTGAAATTTAAGGAAAATAAGAAGATTATTTAATATTATTATAAGAATTTAATAAATATTTTTAAGAAATTTGGACTTGGAGATGGAAGAAGTGTGATTTGGGAATTAATCTAACTTTGATTTTTGTTTTTACATAGTACCTCTAATTTACTTTACTGTTGAATAATATAAAATTATCCTTAATTCTTTTTAAAAATATTTCGGGTGTGAAGATTATCTATGAGTCTGCATCATAGATAGAACGAATATAAATTACTAATTAATACCAATATGTTTATTAATTAATTGAAAGTATATTATACATTTATACATAAGAATTACTATTAGGGTGTGTTTGATGAGGGGGAATTGGAATTGGAATTGGCATTGGAATTCTAATTCCAATTCCATGAGAATTGGCATTGAATTACAATTCAATTCCTATGTTTGGAAAAATGATAGAATTGTAATTCAATTCCAATTCCTATGTTTGGGAAAATGATAGAATTGTAATTCAATTCTAATTCCAATGTTTGTAAAATAAAATATCGGTTCAAAATGTTAACTTTTAAAATATGTTTTCACGTTTTGGCACGTTTAATACGTTTTTGACATTTTTTCACATTTTCACACGTTTTTCACGTTTTTTATACGTTTTTCACACGTTTTAACACGTTTTCACATTTTCAAACGTTTTCACATTTTTTACACGTTTTAACACGTTTTCACATGTTTTTCACGCGTTTTTCACGTTTTTCACACATTTTTCACGTTTTCACACATTTTTCACACGTTTTTCACGTTTTCACGTTTTTTACACGTTTTCACACGTTTTTCACGTTTTCACGTTTGCACACGTTTTTCACATTTTCCACACGTTTTAACACGTTTTTTACACGTTTTCACACGTTTTCACGTTTTTTACACATTTTAATACGTTTTCACGTTTTTCACACATATCAACACGTTTTTCACGTTTTCACACGTTTTTCACACACTTTCACACGTTTTCACGTTTTTCACATGTTTTAACACGTTTTTCACACGTTTTTCACATTTTTCACACGTTTTTCACATTTTCACACGTTTTAACACGTTTTCACATTTTCAAACATTTTCACATTTTTTACACGTTTTAATACGTTTTCACACGTTTTTCACGCGTTTTTCGCGTTTTTCACGTTTTTCACACGTTTTTCACGTTTTCACACATTTTCACATGTTTTCACGTTTTCACGTTTCTCACACGTTTTAACACGTTTTTCACGTTTTTCACGTGTTAAACGTGTTAAAACGTGTTAAACGTGTTAAATGTGTTAAAATGTGTCAAACGTGTCAAAAACGTAAAAAACATGTGAAACGTGTCAACAACGTGTTAAAAATGTTTTAAACGTGTTAAAAACATGAAAACGTGTCAAAAACGTGTTAAACGTTCCAAACATGTGAAAA
>NW_025919564.1:0-10006 GCF_907164915.1 Impatiens glandulifera | reverse complement strand
GATTCAAGATAGTGGCAATCACCCTCCAATGGAAGACTAGTTATGTTCCACAATTTCACCTTCTTGATGCTTAACTTGAATCTCATTTTGACTAAGGATCTTTATGAGTTAGTGAATAAGAATCTCCTCAAGCAAGTGTAGACACAATATTCGAGGTGCTTCCGAAGTTTGTTAATGTTTGATTAGTGATATTGATTACTCATCTCGTGGGAGCTATCTTGTTTGAAAACACATTTGATTTTGAAGATTTCAGGTATGCTTTTGTGTTTTCCTAGATAACAAGTGTAGCAACCAAAGAAAACTACCTATATTATATATTCATTCTTTGCATAATATATAATGGTAGTTCAAGAATAATAATCTCCAGATCCATACACAAATCACATAGTCAAGAAGCAGAATCGGTAAATGCATGAAAGAAGACATACCACTCGATTTAGGTATTAGGAAGAAGATAGCTTCAGGAGTACCACAGCCCCGGCGACTCCAGTCTTGTCCACCGTTCGTCGTACGGCCGCCACCAATTGAAACCCTAATTGAATTGCCTTTTATATCTCCCGTATATATATATATATTAAAGCGGCCACAATTGAAACCCTAATTGAATTGCCTATTATATCTCCCGTATATATATATATTAAATATAAATCATTAATATTTTCTTTTTTAACAAGTGTTTCTCTTCATATAAAAACAAAATTTGAAGTCCCCTCAAAATATTATAAAATTATTGCATATTTTTATTATAATTTTAAATATATATCATTAATATATTTTTTAATACATGGTTTCTCTTCATCAAAAAAACATAAGTTGGAATATTATTAGATTGTTATATTTTTTTTTATTGTAATTTTAATTATAGTAAATTTTTAATATTATTGAGATCGATATATTTTTGTTTTCTATATAGTAAAAAAAATATTAAATAAACTTACAGAAACAAATAGACAAGAAAAGTGTCCTACTATATAATTATAAAAACATAAATTAAACACTAAATATTTTTTTTATAAAAAATATGTTTTTCATTAACTACTTGCTTTTATATCCATTATCAATCTTCCTAGCGAATTTTCAAGGAGAATAGGACGTATGATGAATCAATTGTTAAGTTAGTCAAAAGAATTTTTTTTGTGGGGAAACGACTTTGCATTAGAAGGATTATTTAGTAAAATGCGCTAATAATTGTGATGAAAAATTAGGGTTTTGTAGTACACATTAATTTCTCTAGTTTCTCTTATTGTTTGTTCTTTTTACATGAAGCACTGCAGATATTGGTTTTTTATTCAGGTTAAAACTTGACAAATATGTTTTGGATTTCCTTACCATGTACGTGTGGAGGATAATATATATATATATATATATATATATATATATATATATATATATATATATATATATATATATATTTATATATATATATATATATATATATATATATATATATATATATATATATATATATATATATATATTTATATATATATATATATATTTATATATATATATATATATTTATATATATATATATATATTTATATATTATTGATATATATATATATATATATTTATATATTATTGATATCAAGAACTAAATCTTATGATTCTCAATAAAAATTTGGCTTGTAGGCTTCAGTTGGTATCCCTGAAGACGGATTTATAACTTCTAAGCTTTAAGAGTGATTATTTGAACCACATCAAGCAG
The DNA here is from genome assembly GCF_907164915.1 of Impatiens glandulifera. NCBI lineage: Eukaryota > Viridiplantae > Streptophyta > Magnoliopsida > Ericales > Balsaminaceae > Impatiens > Impatiens glandulifera. Next base: position 8,298 of record NW_025919564.1, on the reverse strand, counting down.
AAACATATCAAAAAGTGAATAATTTGATCCCATGATGTTTGTGTATTTCTTTCTTCCAGATAGTAAATGTTTCATGTCAATGTCTCTGGCTCATCCGGCTTATTCATATATTGGAACACTTCCAGTTTCATGTCAATGTCTCTGGCTCATCCGGCTTATTCATATATTGGAACACTTCCAGATGTTTATCCTGATGCTGCCTTTAAGTGTTTTCCTTGAGTTTCTTACTAATACTTTTTTTCTTTGATTAAACCTTCTCACTAGTTGATAAATATTTTAATTATAGAAGTTGTTCTCCATTCTTGAGTTATATCTTTAGTTTGGTTATTTCAGAATAACCCCATATAAAATCACATATCCTTTCAACAATAAAATCACACATTTTATTTTGAAACAGAGTCGTCACTTGAATTTTGAAAATTAATAAAAGTTGACATACATATACAAACGTATTAGCAAGATTTTTTTTTAGTTCGTAGTTAGGTAATACTCAGGAAAGGGTTTTCGCGCTTTATCCTCTATACCCCTTTTAAAAACGGTCTCTACTTATAAATATGGCTTTTGAAAAATATGTTGTATAACGTCTAAGTTTTAACCAATTATTATTCCAGTCTTAGTCATGCTTCTTGGTTTTAGCGTTATTTAAAATACTAAAACAACAATATTTAAATGCTGGTAAATGTTGCTGACGATAACTAGGGAGGATTATACCTAAAGAACAATAGTCATTTTAAGGGTGTTAGGGTTTAGAAATAAACACAAACAAGCCTTAGTCAAAATATGTTTTTGTGGGAAACATTCCAAAAACATTTTGAAATCATTTTCTAATTTTTTGGGATTTTTTAAAAATAGTTTGGGGTTCTAAAATTACAAAAATAATTTTGGGTTTTGAAAAGTGGAACCAAACATTCCTTAAGACCGGAGTCCTAAGCTTTGAGTTCGTTTTTATCGGTCGGGTCAAGAGACCCTCGGTCTTGGTTTCTAAGGACTCTCGGTCATAGGTTGAGATTATCGGTCTTGGTGTATAAACCCATCGGTTCTGGGTTAGCTTAGGGCTATGCTTCTCGGTCAAGGTGTATAAACCTCATCATGGGTTAGCTTTTGGCTAGGTCCCTCAGTCTTGGGTTTAGAAATTCTCGGTCTTGGGTCGAGATTCCTCGGTCCTAGGTTCGGACCCCTAGGTCCTATGTTCTTGAATCCTCAATCGTAGGTCGGACCTCTCGGTCCTAGATAAAAATCATTTTTCAGATTTCTTGGTCGTATCTCATGAACATTGGTCGCATCTTTCAGTCTAGTTGAAATTGCAGGTCCAAGGTCTCAATCATAGGATCAAATTTCTCGGTCCTAGGTTTCGGTCCTAAGTTAATCCTTAATAAAACTTAAGGATAGACCGGTTGGTTGATCAAGGTCTGACCGACCGGTTTGTTTAGAGTTATCCAGGCTATTGGTAGCATGTTGAGTTGTGGACTAGTCCTGTTGAGCTTCAACATTCTCAGTCGTCTAGTTAGAAGGAATGTTTCGAATGACCTAGAGTTCATCTTTGCTATCAGATTGGAGATTGACATCCTCCATTCTGTTAGAAAATCAATGAATATAGAAGTATTACTTTCAATAAACTCATCAAACACAACATGGGAAGATTCTTCAATAGTTAGAGTTTGCTTATTATAAACTCTATAAGCTTTATTAACTGAATAATATCCTAGTATTATACCAACCTCAGATTTGGCGTCAAAAGCGATCAGATAATTCTTGTCATTGTTATGAATATAACACTTACAGCCAAAGATCCTACATTATTTAAAGCTTGGAGCTTTGATATGGTAAATCTCATAACGTGTTTTGTTAAATCTTTTATTTATCATTGACTGATTTTGGGTATGACATGCTGTGTTGATAGCCTCTACCAAAGCTTTTGAGTCACTCCAGAGTCAGTTATCATTGATCTAGCCACCTCCTTAAGGGTTCTGTTTCTCCTTTCAGTTAAACCATTTTGTTGTGGAGTTCTGGCACTAGACAACTCGTGTCTAATACCAGACTCCTCAAGGTAAGAAGACAGAGTCCTGCTAATGAACTCAGTACCCCTATTACTTCTAATTTTATTAATGCTTACCGATTTTTAATTTTGCACTCTTTTAAGCATTTTAATCAGATTAGGAGTTGTTTGATCTTTATAAGGTAAGAAAATAACTCAAGTAAACCTAGAGTGGTCATCAATAATTATTAATGTACATATCATGCCTCCTAAACTAGTTTCCTTAATTGGACCGAAAAGATCCATATGCAAAAGTTTTAAGCATTTTTCAAACTGAATGTTCCCTTCACTTTTAAAAGTTGACTTGTTATGTTTTCCCATCTAGCAAGAAGAACAAACTTTATCTTTAGAAAACTTCAATTTAGGAATTCCTTCAACTAGCTCTTTAGAGCATATAGAGTTACTAGTCTTAAAGTTTAGGTGGTTAAGTCTCTTATGCCAAATCTAGTTTTCATCGTTCTTAGATATCATGCAAATAAGATTAGATGATTTGTTTTTCCAGTTGACTTTATAAACGTTATTTGTCTTATGCCACGTCAAAAGAGTACTTCTTTGTTGATCATTAACTAAGAATGCTTGCTTATGAAATTCTACAATATATCTTATATCACACATTTGACTTATACTAAGCAGGTTGTAGCACATATTTTCAACAAGTAATATGTTGTTTATGGTGAGGTTATCATCGATAATCTTACCCTTGCCCTCGGTCTTACCCTTGGAGTTTTCACTGAATGTAATTTTTCATCCAGATTCCTTTAAAACGTTGGTTGGAAGCTTGTTGTTTCTGGTCATGTGCCTTGAGAATCCACCATCCAAGTACCACTCTAAATCCTCTAGACATCTGACCTGTTTACCCTTCAAATAAAACTATTTACACTCTTTGGTACCCACATTTAATTAAGTTCACGATTGATCAGTCCTTTAGGGATCCATACTTGTATTATTTTGATGGATCTCCCAGTGCTAGTCTTAATAATTATGCTTGTACTAGGCTTGATATCTCTTTGTCTTCCTTTATATGAGTCATAATATTTTGATGATGAGTTATAATGATACCTTTTTGTCTGCTTGTCATATTCGTGTCCAGCCAATCGATTGACTTTCCTTCTCTCAGGATTAAGTCACCGTGTATTGTGAGTTGGATCCACATATTTAATTCCTTTTTGGTTAATGACTCATCTGCATTGTGACTTGCTTAAGTGTCAATTGAGGTACCCTTGACAAAACTTATAAACGGAAGTTTGCCTTTTGAGAGTTTCAACTTCTTGCATGACTTGTTTGGGTTGTTGTTGTCAAAGCCTAGACCAAATTTGTAATTGGCCGGCCTCTAATGATTCGTCATCTAATTGACTGCATCCCTAGACTTAGTCCATGTAACAATCGCATAGTTGGTTCTCTCGTTTTCCTTGGTCAACAGTTGAACTGTCTCATTGAGATTTTCATTCTCATAGGATAGTTCATTTGTTTTTCCAGTTGTGTTATCTAGTTGAGTTGAAATGATAACAGACAGTTTCTTGTACTCAAGGACCATGTCGTTGAGTGTAGTAACTAGGTCCTCTCGAGTGAACTCTTCAGAGGTAAAGTCAAATACCTCTTCATCGTTGTCCATGAAGAACTTGATGTCTTCATCATCACTATCACAAGATTCCGAATTACTTTGGTCCCACTTAATTTTGATTTCCTATGCCAACATTGTTTTCTGATCCTTATTGTGTTTGGATGATTAATGATCCTCCTTATGTTTCTGATTAGATGGCTTCTTGTCGTCTCTCCTTGGTTTCCGACATTCCGACTTTTAGTGACCTAAGGTATCATAGTTAAAGAAACAAATGTTATCCTTATAATAATTAGAGTTATTATTGTTATTGAAAGATGGGTTAGATTATTCTTCCTCATAAATTTGCCCAACTTTTTTGACAAGTAGTGCCATCGCACCTTCGTTGAACTGCTTAGCTGACTTGATGGGTGAGTCGTCTTCTGGTTCCGTAGAGGACACCAACGGCCTAGTCACGTTTGAGGATGAAGGTTCATCTTCATTCCTTGAGTTCAACTCGAACTAATGAGATTTCACATCGTCAAACATGCCATGCAACTACATGATAGAAAAATTAAGTAGATTAATTTTGGAACCGGCCAGACGAACTAAACAGAGGTTAATCTTCATGTGCAGGTACTTCTAAAACCGTATGAACCAGTCTGGGCATCAAAAACCGGTTGCTGATATACCTCAAAGAAATCAGCCTCGAGTGATCAAGTCAAAGACCTCAAAGAAACCAGCCTCGAGTGATCAAGTCAAAGATCAGAGGAACTGGTTCTACCTTTCAAAGCAACCGGTTAACGAAGAACAAAATATTACACTCCAACCGGATCATAATGCACAAGACACAGAAACCGGATAGTACAGATCAAAAGTCAGAAAATTCAAAATTCAAAGAGTGACGTACCATGACGGAAGAAACGTGTCTCGAAAGAATAAAAGAAGATCGGATCCGATCAGAAGCATGCGAGGAAAGCAATGATGCTTTGTTGATCCGATGCTGACAACCAGAGGCGGATGTTCAACACGTGTTGCGTAAGCGGCCACCCTTCCCCGAAACCGGAAAACACCCCGGTCCTCCAAGGGCGTCCCCGATCCTAACAAGTGGTATCAGAGCGAGGTTCTTAGCACTCAAACAACCAAAGATGGTGGGAAGCATGACCCACAGCGACAAGCCGCCAATGCTAAACAGCGAAGCGTTTAGTAGTTGGAAGAAACAGATGTATCTACATCTGATTACGTTAGATGATGAGATGAGCCGAGTCCTGAAAGAGGGACCGATCAAGATCAACAAGGAGGAAAGCCAATGGACGAGTGAAGATCGGAGAAGAAGCAACCTGGACAACCATTGCATGAGGCATATCTATAAGGCTATAGATAACAACACTTTGAACAAAATATCAGAATGCGAAAATGCAAAGGAAGCCTGGGAAACGATCATTCAGATCCACGAGGGAAACGAAAGAACCAAGGAGAACAAAATCTTGGTGGCTACGCAGAAGTATGAAAACATAAGGATGAAACCGGGAGAAAATATGAAGGAATTTAGCAACCGGTTCACCAGCGTAGTAAACGAGCTTCAGACACTCGGAAAGAAGTATGACAACCGAGAAGTGATCATCAAAGCTTTAAGATCTTTGCCAAGCACGTGGGATATCAAGACCATGGTGATGAGGGAATCAAGCACCCTTGGGCAGATGAAGTTGCATGATGTGTTTGAGGACTTAAAAGCCTACAAATTCGAGATCAAATCTCGGATCGAAGATGAAGCATCCACATCAACCGCAACAAGAGCTTTGGTCACATCGGTGGAACCGGCGGCTCCAGTATCAACCGCACCGGCTCCAGTCAAAAACACTGATCAAATAACCGACGATGTGATGGCGATGCTAGCCCAGAAATTCGGGAAATTCATGAAGAAGAGCCAGCCACCATCTAATAATGATTTTAATTATAACTATGTAGATAAATCAAACAAGAGATGTTATAACTGTGATGGTTTGGGACATTTCAGGTCAGAATGTAGAAAACCAAGAAGAGACGATAGAAAACCGGAAGGAAACTATCAAGGAAATAATTATCAAGGGAATAACTATCAAGGCAACCGGTATCAAGGAAACAATTATCAAGGAAACAATTATCGGGGAAACAACAATAACCAACGAAACGACTATCGAAGAAACGATGATCAACATGCTGATGAAGGAAAGGAGATCCAAAAAGCTCTCATTGCATCCGACGGTGGAAGCGAGTGGGCATACTCTGATAATGAAGATGGTGAAGAGAAAGTAACCTGTTTCATGGCAAACGACGAAGAGGTATTTGATTTCTCTTCTGATGAGTTTACTAAAGAAGATCTAGTATCTGCACTCAACCAAATGGTTGTTGAGTTCAGAAATATATCTGCGTATATGTCAACACCTGTAGAACCTAAAACCGAACAAATAAATAATGAAAACGATAAAACATGTGAAATCGAAACGTATGAACCGGATGAACTATTCTCCGATAATGAGAAGACAGTTCAACCGGTAACCGAAACCGATGAACGAGCAATGTACGTCACGGCTGCGTGGGAGAGATCACGTCAAGTAGTGAAACAAATGTGTAACTATAAACGACATCCTAAGTGTAGATATGGTATCGGTTATGATCCAAGTAAACAAAATGAAACAAAACAATCCCACGGGATGAAACTAACGAAAAATAATCTTCCGTTTATAAAATTTGTCAAAAGCTCACAAACCGAAAATGACTTAAAACCGGAAGAAACGCTTAAATATGTAGGTCCTAACGAAACTGAAAATGGCTTCATCCTGAGAGAAGGAAAGCCAACCGGAAACCAAATAAAAATAATAAAAACCGACATCAAAGAAGCCCATCACCACATAAAGCATTCTTGAGCAACGGCCAAGAAGTTAAGCCAAATATTATCAAAACAATAACCGGGAAAGTGATCCGACTAATTCAAGTCTGGATCCCAAAGGGACTAATCAACCATGGACCCAACTAAATGTGGGTACCAAAAAGGTGTAAATAATTGTTTTTTGCAGGTTAGGAGGAGCAACCGGTTGAAGAATTCTGAATGGTACTTGGACAGTGGATGCTCAAGGCACATGACCGGAAACAAGGAGCTACTGACCGACATCAAATACGAAACCGGAGCATTCATCACATTCGGGGATAACTCAAAAGGTAAAACCGTGGGCAAGGGTAAGATTGTCCATGGTGAATTATCCATAAATAATGTGCTATTAGTAGAAAAACTAAGCTTTAATTTACTAAGCATAAGCCAAATGTGTGATGTGGGTTACAAAGTTGAATTTCATAAAAACTCATGCTTAGTCAAAAATCAAAATGATGACACTTTGTTAACCGTTAACCGGATAGGAAACATTTACAAAGTAAATTGGAAAACTGATTTCGAAAAACATGTGTGTATGATAGCCGGAAATGATCCAGACTGGCTTTGGCATAAACGGCTAAATCACTTGAATTTCAAGACGATTAACTTTATTTGCTCCAAGGAACTAGTTCACGGTTTTCCAAACGTTAAATTTTCAAAAGATAAAGTATGTGCTGCATGTCAAATGGGAAAACAAGTGAAATCATCTTTTAAAAGTAAAGGAAATTATCAATCTGAAAGATGTTTAGAACTGTTGCATATGGATTTGTTTGGTCCGGTTAAAGTAACTAGTTTAGGAGGAATGCATTATACTATGGTGGTTGTTGATGATTACTCTAAATTTACTTGGGTCACTTTTCTAGCTTCTAAGAATCAAGCAACTCCAAACTTGATTAAACTGATTTTGAGAATACAAAATGAAAAATCTATTAAAGTAAACAAAATCAGAAGTGATAGAGGAACTGAGTTTATAAACAGTAATTTAACTACTTTTTTTGATGATTCCGGTATTAGGCACGAGTTGTCTAGTGCCAGAACTCCTCAACAAAATGGCTTGGCTGAGAGAAGAAACCGAACTCTCAAGGAAGCCGCAAGGTCAATGATAGCCGATTCGGGTGTCGCTCAAAAGTTTTGGGCTGAAGCTATCAACACCGCTTGCTATACACAAAATCGATCTCTAGTGACTAAACGGTTCTCGAAAACTCCTTTTGAAATTTATTTTGATCAAATTCCAAGTGTACGGTATTTTCGAATTTTTGGTAGTAAATGCTTTGTTCACAATAACGGCAAGAAGTACTTGACTGCTTTTGATGCTAAATCCGATGAGGGAATAATGTTGGGATATTCAGCTGTGAGTAAAGCCTACAGAGTATACAATACTAGGACTTTAACAGTTGAAGAAACCGCACACGTTGTTTTCGATGAATCGGTTGAGCGAAACACTGCATTACCCTTCGACCTTCATAACAGAATGGAAAATTTCAATATCTATTCTGATGATGAAGACGAGGTTCCGGTTTTTAGACGCTTTGTCAAGGACCAAGCGGTTGATGTTGAAATTCAGCCTGATCAAGCTGCTTTACCGCAGAAAGTTGACGCTTCAGTTTCTACTGAAGAAATCGGTCGGTCTGACTCTGTTCAACCTACCGATCAGTCTAACCTTGATCAGCCAACCGAAAGCTTGGTAGACACGTCTCGGATTAACCTCAGAAGGAACAAAAATCATCCTCTTGAACTAGTAATAGGTAACATATCCTCACCCGTCCGAACTAGGCAACAAAATTTGGATCACTATGGAAACTCTGCTTTCATATCACA
>NW_025919563.1:0-10002 GCF_907164915.1 Impatiens glandulifera | reverse complement strand
TTTCAAAATTCAATTTTTTTTTTTAATTTTGGGACCTTAACCATTTTCTAATAATCCCAAAAAGTTAGAAAATGATTTCAAAATGTTTTTGGGATATTCCATAAAAAAATATTTTGACTAAGACTTGTTTGGTATTTATATCTAAACCTTAACATCCTTAAAAATAACTGATTTTCTTTAGGTATTTTCTTCTATAGTCAATGTCATCAACAATAGGTACCAACATTTAATTATTGATGTTTTTTCAATATTTTAAATAACGCTAAAATCTAAAAGTATGATTAGGACCTGAAGACTTATTGATAAAAATAAAACGTTATACAATCGATTTTCAAAAGTCAACTTTATAAGTAGAGACTGTTTTTAAAATGGGTACAGAGGATTAAGCGCAAAAGTCATTTCCCGAGTATCACCAAACTACGAACTGAAATAAACTTTGGCCAATACGTTTGTATATGTATGCCAACTTTATTGATTTTTAAAAATCAATTGGCGACTATGTTTCAAACTAAATAATCTTTTAAATTTATTATGTTTAATTAATTTAAACTAACGGATTTATAAAAATCAAATTATTATTTGATTATCATAAATCCTCGAATTATTTAGAATTCAACCCGAAATTAATTTTTTTAACGTTGAACATTGATTTCTGAACTGAAATTTTAAAAACAATTCAACATAAAATAGTGCTAAAGCGCTGGACATGGTTGAGTTAAGCGCTGCAAATGGCTTTGTTCAGCATTGAATATGACTTTGCTCAACATTGAAGATGGCCTTGAGAAATGCAATTATTTATTATTTAGTACAATGTGTTAATAATTAATTATTATTTATTATTTATCATTTTTAATTGGTTTATGTACAATAATATGTAAAAATTAACGCTAAACATTATATTCTTTACATTTTGAACAAAAGTTTGAGAAATATGGATAAACATGACAATTAACTTTCACATTCATATTAAAACATTAAACATAATTAAATTAGTAGCAAAACAATGCTGGAACAAACTACCAAAATAAAGGTATAAGCCTTAACAAAACAATAATACATAAACACGTTACTTTTCAAGTTCAACGGACGATTTGTTTAATGATTTATCTTCTATGACGTTGTCTATTATATACTGGACCTTATTTATACAAAATAAAATAATAAATAATAAATCTTTTGTATATCTAATGCTCAAATACCTACCATTTCTGCGAAAATATTTGTAATTTTCAATTCACGCAATGAAAAAATATAGAATTTTGAGTTTGTAGACTATTTTTGTTAAAGAGAATTGAGAAACGATTTAACAACAACGATCTAGAATTGAAGTTAAAAATGTTTTTTATTTATTTATATTTCTTAAACACGTCACGTGGTATGACACGGTAGATTCGGTTTTCTTTCCTAACTTGTTTTCCTTATCCTATCTTTAAAATTAATAATCACTCCCGTCTGGTCCTACATATATTCTTATATATACCATATAAATAAATAAAATTATGTAGGTGAATAATGTTTTATTTATTTATTTTTAATTAAAAATATTAGATTATATTAGCTTAGATTATATTTTTTGTTTAAATGTTTTAATTAAATTGAAATGTGGTTTAACATTTAAAAAATAATAAATTATATAAATTCTTGTTAATGGAACCCTACATAAATTATATAAAAAATAATAAATTATATAAATTCTTGTTAAAACGGTTAAAATCGAAAGTTTACGTAAAATTGTTTTGCATATGTAAGATCGTAAAATCTAGATTTTATTCAAAATCGTAAGAGTTTACATAAATTAATATTTATTTACATTAATAATAAAAAATATAAATTTTAAAATAATATATATTTCAATTCATATATAAAAATCAAAATAAATATAAAAAAACAATTAATATATTCTAAAATATTTAACAAATTTAAATTTGGTAATATAAATATATAATCTATTCAAAAAATTTCACCTAAAATTTTTTTAAAATTACTCATATTTATGAATATATATTAAAATAATAAATAACTAAAAAAATTAAAATAATATTATTAATATATATATGTTAGATAAATTCATACCGGTTCAAATAAACCTAACTTAAACAAACTTCCTACGCAGGAACAAGGAACCGGACCGGATGAACAAAAGAAAACCAAGTGAAGAAACCGAACCGGTCAAGCTACCAAACCGATCAAGAGTATTCGGTACATGACCGCACAGAGGAAGGATCGGCCAAAGCCTAAAAGCCAGATCCATCAAATAGCCGATCAATCCTCAAGACAAACATAACCGGAATAAGCCCGGTCACTTCACTATCAAAAGATATTCGGCCAAGTCAAGCGGCCAACCTAGGCCAAGTCAAAAGGCCGACTAGCACAAGAAGACACTTTGGGTATCTGTTGAGAATGATACCATAGGAACAGACTGAATACTTCCATATCCATGCAAGTTTGAGGAAAGACTGTAGGCTGCAGAAAACAGTACTACCGGATCCTTCTACTTCGGGATAAGCCAGAAAGGAAATCTTCAAAGTACAGACAACTGTCCAAGCAGACAGTGCCTACATTGAGTAAAAGACAAACCCAGCAGGTTTGCTTTACAGACCGGCAGGTCTGAAACAGGATGCCAGGTCTGAGATTGACCGTCAGGTCTGAGGAGAAGACCGGCAGGTCTGAGACACTGAATCACTGCATCTCTGATCATCCAATCAGATTCAAGGCTTTGAAATATGACCGTTGGCATATTTCACCTATAAAAGGAGGCAGTTGAAGAAGAGTAAATGTGGGACAAAAAGCAGATATTGAGCAGTTACTAAGTGAGACAAACATTAAGTGCATTTACTACAAGTAATAACAGTGTGGCATTCTAAGAAAGCCTAAGTGCTAAATTCTAAGTGTGTGTTACAATTTCGTTGTTAATTGTACGGGTGTTATCGAGCAGGAAATAAGTCTCGATCGGATTGTATTTGTATTCCTTAGTGAATATCCTTCTCGCGGTTTCGAGAGGAAGGGGGGTGACGTAGGAGTTGTTATCTCTCCGAACATCCATAAAACTTTGTTGTGTTATTTACTTTCTGTTGGCTTCCTTACATAACCGACTAACTTAACCATACCGCTCCAAACCAACTCCATACTGACCATACCAAGTATCCAGATTGCCGAAACCGACCCACCATCCTTCAAATTTTCATCATCCGAAACGACTCCGCCTATCATACACGTGTACCGCTTCAACTTGAAAGCAAACCTCTTCCGCGCTTGAACCTAGTTCAAGGTTTGTGACAGGTTGTGTAGATTGAAACCCGGTGTTAATCTCTAACCGGATTAATCACCACCCTACGAGTGAACCGCTAACCGGTCCAACCCCCGGTCCACCAGCGGCGACCTAGATCCTAACAATTGGTATCAGAGCAGTTAGTTTCAATACTCAAGCAAACATGTATCAGATAGGCCTCCAATGCTAGAAGGTGATGACTTTGCCAACTTGAAGGCACGCATGCACCTACATCTAGTCACATTGGATGATGAAATGGAATCCATTCTAACCGAAGGACCGATAATCATTGATAAAGAAGAAAAGAATGGACGGCTGAAGAAAGGAGAAGGAACAATCTGGACAACCATGCAAGAACCGGATCTCCAACAGCGTAGACAGAAACACATACTGCAGATCAGAGATTGCAAAACCGCAAAGGAGACTTGGAACACGGTCATCCAGATCTTTGAGGGAAATGAAAGAACAAAGGAGAACAAAATAATGGTGGCCACACAGAGGTTTGAAAGCATCAAATGAAACCAGGGGAAACTATGAAGGAATACAGTGACCGGTTCACTAGTGTATTAGATGAGTTGGCAAATCTGGGCAAGAAAATACGACAACAAAGAGGTCATCATGAAGGTTTTGAGGTCTCTTCCAAGTGCCTGGAGATAAAGACGATGGTCATGAGAGATCAAAGAGCCTACGCAAGATGAAATTATACGATGTATTCGAAGATCTTAAGGCATATGAGTTCGAGATGAATTCCAGAACTGAAGAAGAAGTCTCGGCCTCAACGTCAACCAGAGCACTGTTCACATCTACGGAACCGGCCGCACCTGTTCCTGCGCCTATATCTACATCTCACCGGTACCGATTCCTGCACCTGCACCGATCAGAACCGCCGAACAGTTTACTGAGGACGCCATGGCAATGCTTGCACAGAAGTTTGGGAGGTTCATGAAAAGGAGCAACCGACAAACAACTACTATGGTGACAATCCATGTAAGATGCTATAACTGTAACTGTATGGGACATTTTAAGTGGGAATGCAGGAAACCAAGGAGAGATACACAGAAACCAGACTACCAAAATAATCGGAAAACTATCAACAAACCGGTGAAGGAAGTGAAGTACCGAAAGCACTGATAGCCGATGATGGAGGAAGCCTATGGGCTCACAGTGACAGTGACGATGACCTCACATGTCTCATGGCAAATGAGGAACAGGTATTTGACTCTCCTTGTGATGATTTACTAAAGATGAGTTATATGAAGCATTGAATGACATGGTAGAAGAATACAAGAACCTATTGATCATGTTACCTAAGCACCTCAACATCAAAACCGATCCCATCGTACCTATCCCAGTAGAACCAGAGGTACTCATCACGACCGAACCGGAAGCCATACAACCTGATGATACTCATACCCTAGAAACCGAATTAGACCTTAAGATCGAACAACCTAGTGAGCCGTAGAGAACTAACCGAAAAAGAGAATGCCAGATTTCAGTATACGATGGCCGCCTATAGATCTAGCGATATAGAAAGACCTGAATAAAGAATACAGGCATCCACGCTGTAAGAATGGCCTAGGATACACAGAGAACAGATCTAAAGACCGAAAATCCATATGGAAAGCAAAGCTTACAAAAGGAAACCTTCCCTTTATAAAATTTCTTAAGAGCACCTGTACAGCTGAGAAGAGGAGACCGCGTATTATAGGGGAAGAAAAGACAAGTACGACTATGTTGGCCCAACCGATTCATGGCTTGACCTTGAGAAAAGGAAAGCAGAAATCCTCAAATATAAGAAGACTTCCCTGAACCACGTAGATCAAACTATAGATCTCAAACCAAAGACCATCATCATTAGGTCTCTGTAGGGAAACCGATTACATCAGACCAAGTGTGAGGAGAACAGTTGAAACTTAGCAAAGAAGACCGTTCGGTTTATCAAGGTTTGGGTACCTAAGGGACTAATCGCATGTGGACCCAAGTAAATGTGGGTACCAAATAGTTGTAAATATGTAATTTTTGCAGGATCCAAAGAAACGGCTAGGAAACTCTGAATGGTTCTTGGACAGCGTTGCTCCAGACATGACCGGAAATAGCAATCTGCTAACCGACATCAGATCAGTAAGGTGCTCCAATTACCTTCGGTGACAACTCTAAGGGTAAAACCGTGGCAAGGGTAAGATTGTCCATGGTAACTAACTATTGATAATGTACTTCTATGAAAACCTACGCTTTAATCTACTTAGCATTAGTCAGATGTGTGATGCCGGATACACAGTAGAATTCCTTAAACATGCATGCTTAGTTAAGAACTCTCAAGGAATAGTACTACTAACCGGAAATAGGATAGGTAACATCTACAAGGTAGACTGGAGGAAAACTAGAATAGAACACCCTATAGCATGATAGCTAAAATGATCAAACCTGGCTATGGCACAAAAGATTAAACCATCTAAACATGAAAACCTTAAACTACATTCGTGGTAAGAAACTAGTTGAAGGCATCCCGGTATTAGTATTTAACCAGGATAAGTGTTCAGCATGCCAGATGGGTAAACAAACTAGGTCATCATTTAGAGCAAGGAAATCTCCAATCTAGCAGATGCTAGATCTTCTTCACATGATTTATTTGGACCAATTCAGGTCATTAGTCTAGGCGGTATGCTCTACACCATGGTAGTTATTGAGTGTATTCTAGATATACATGGGTAATATTTTTACCATCTAAACGTGAAACGGTATCAAACCTAATCAACCTCCTTAAGCGTTTGCAAATGAAAAGTCAACTCACGTATAAATTGCATTCGAAGCGATAGAGGTACCGAATTACTAATAGTACATTACTGCATATCTTGATGAAACCGGCATCAGACACGAGTTGTTAGTGCTAGGACTCCTCAACAAAATGGCCTGGCCGAGAGAAGAAACCGGATCTCAGGAAGCCGCACGGTCCATGATAGCCGACTCCGGCATTGCCCAGAAATATTGGGCTGAAGCTATCAACACTGCATGCCATACACAAAATCGGTCTTTGATAAACAGATTTCACAAAAAACACCTATGAGGTTTATTTTAACAGAGTTCCCAAACTTAAATACCTCAGGATTTTCGGTTGTAAATGTTATATCATAATAATGGTAAAACCCAACTCACTGCTTTTGATGCAAAGACCGACACCGGCATTATGCTAGGATACTCGTCGGTAAGTAGTAAGCATATAGAGTATATAACATAGAACTGCAACCATGGAGGAAACAATTCACGTTGTTTTCGATGAATCGGTTGAAAGCAACACTGCTTCATGCTTTGATCTTCATAACAGACTGGAAAATAACGATATTCATTCTGATAGCGAAGATGAGACCCCGGTCTTCAGGGGATTGTCCATGACCTAATGGGTAATATTGATACCCAGCGGATCAAGCTGTTTCACAGCAGGAAGCTGACACTTCGGCCCAACCGAGGAAGCCGGTCGGTCTGACAATCTTGGTCAGCCTACCGACATGTCTAGCCTTGATCAATTAACGGTAACTTGGTAGACACCTTGAACTGATCTCAGAAGAAACAGTAAAACATCCTCCTGAGCAAATTATAGGTGACCCTTCAGAACCTGTTCGAACTAGGAGTCAAACTTCTGGAAGGATATTTCAACTTGCTTTTATATCCCAGATTGAAACCGAAAAGAATAGATGAAGCATTGTCAGATCCGGATGGATCTTGGGAATGCAAGAAGAACTAAACCAGTTCGAGAGTAGTAAAGTCTGGTACTTAGTTCCCAGACCGAAAGATAAATCGGTCATAGGAACAAGATGGGTATTCAGAAACAAACTCAATGAGGACGGTTGGTCACGAGGAACAAAGCAGATTAGTGGCTCAAGGCTACAAACAGGAAGAAGGCATTGACTTTGAAGAGTCATTTGCTCCTGTAGCCAGGATTGAAGCCATTAGGATTTTCTTGCATTTGCTGCTTTCAAAAACTTCAAAGTCTTTCAAAATGGATGTTAAAAGTGCATTTCTGAACGGTGATATACGTGAGAAGTGTACGTTGAACAGCCACCCGGCTTCAAGAACGCTGCATTTCCAAACCATGTATACCGGCTGAACAAAGCTTTATACGGTCTAAAGCAAGCACCAAGAGCCTGGTATGATACGCTAACCGCATTCCTATTAGAGCATGATTTCACCATCGGTTCAGTGGATAAGACCTTGTTCAAATTTGAAAAGAAGGAACATATCCTACTTGTTTCAAATCTATGTAGATGATATTATTTTGGTTCCACTGACCCCAGCTTTGTGACAAATTTTCAAAAATGATGACTGACAAATTTGAAATGAGTATGATGGGAGAATTAAGTTTCTTCCTAGGTCTTCAGGTTAAGCAACTCAAGGAAGGAACATTCATCAGTCAACCGAAATATACCAAGGAGCTTTTAAAGAAATTCGGTATGGATACCTGCTCCTCGGCGGCCACTCCAAGAGGTTCATCCATTAAATTGGACAGAGATGATGAAGGGCAATCAGTAGATCAGATTGCATACCGGGGCATGATCGGTCCCTGCTATATCTAACAGCAAGTAGACGGACATCCTGTTTGCAGTGGTGTGTGTGGAGATTTCAAGCAAATCCAAAGCAATCCCATTACACAGCCGCAAAAAGGATACTGAAGTATCTTAAGGGCACACCTGATGTCGGTCTGTGGTACCCAAAGGACTCATCATTCAATCTAACGAGCTACTCAGACGCAGACTATGCAGGCTGCAAGATTGACAGAAAGAGCACCAGTGGAACATGTCAGTTTCGGTGACCGACTGGTATCATGGCATAGCAAGAAGCAGACATCCGTGGCTACATCAACCGCAGAAGCTGAATACTTGGCGGCCGGAAGTTGCTGCTCTCAACTTCTCTGGATCCAACAGCAACTGAAGGATTTCGGCATCACAGCCGAAGAGTCCCCAATTTTCTGTGACAACACAAGTGCCATTGCGATTACATACAACCCGGTTCTCCATTCCAGAACCAAGCACATTGACATAAGGCATCATTTCATTCGAGAGCATGTCACGCTGAAGCATATCCGGCTGGAATACGTACCCACCGATCAACAAGTGGCCGATATCTTCACAAAGCCTCTACAGGAAGCTAAGTTTTCTCAATTTAGACTTACTCTCGGTTTAACCGATATCAGTCAGCCTTCCTAAGGATACTTAAAAGGAAAACCGGCTTCGACAGATAAAACAGGTAGTTCTTCTTAAGCTGCTGATCTTTGAATTCTCAAGATGCCTATGGAAGAACTGCCCAGTTCATCAGAAAGAGTAAACCGACCGGTACTTGGTGGAAACACCAGCTAACCGCATCGGGATGAACAACTGATGACTGACCGGTTCGGAAGCAGGTCATCCCAGATTATTTGAATTTCACAGATGTGGAACAACTACCAATGTTTATAGATATCTGTTCTGAAATGTGCCTTTCAAAGAAAAACTGGTGTCGCCTAAAAAGACGTGAAGATCTTTTGATATCTTTCACGGTTCAGGCCTATGACCGACACCTAGACTGCAAACATACCCATTTTGGTGAAAAACCTTTTATCCTGCAGTTAATAAATGTCATTCCATTTAATGTCTGGACAATAGGATAGCCCCTAAACTAGTATTTAAGAGAGGGCAACACTCCCACAAAACTCACAAGTCACAAGAATACTCTCTCACAAGGAAAAAACCATGTCTCATTCCCAAACATCCTCCAAGTAGATTTTGAATCCTGTACCGTACCGAACACTACAAGTGTATCGGATGATTAAGAAGTTAGAAGATACTGGTCTCCAGTATTTTCTGGATGATAAGCAGATCATCTACCCTGAATCAGTTATGGAATTCTACTATAACGCCAGGGTATTCCGGGGCACACCCCATTTTGAGACCCACATTCAATCCAAAGTTGGGGGGGTTATTTTCGACTTCACCGAGCAGGACTTTGGTCGGTGTTTCAGTCTGCCCAAGCAGGGGATCACAGATCTCAATCCTCCTGCAGACATTAAGGCTGAGGTATCCCTGGCCTTTGCCCGGTCGGATGAGCCTGTCAACGACCGTGGCTCTAAATCTCTCCTGAGGGCTGAATACCAGCTCCTCAATGATGTCATAGGTAGGGGCATCTTGGAAGAGATGTCACCAATACCTATTGCGTGGCAAGTTTCAATATGATGGCCGCCATCATTACTGGCACACGGTAAACTGGTCCCGGGTGCTGTTCGACACCTTGGTTTGGATGATTAACGTCCAGTCAGTCAGTCTCATTCCCCAAATGAGCACCCTCCTGGTGGAACTCGGTGTTCCAACTTGCCCTGGCGAAGGCCTGAACCAGGCTCAGGTGCTAACTAGGGAAATGACCGACTCTTTCTATAGTCGGTTTGAGAGAGAATGGAGGAGGAGGAACTTCAACCCCCCTCGCTAAGTTACTTCGTTGGCATCCGGTCGTTTTGCTGCATGTACCGGATGCATCACTAGTCTATTAACTCTGACCATATCGGCCTCATCCATGTCCACTTTCGGTTTTATTTGTGCTTTCTTTAACTTCATCATTTATGTATGTCATTTTTCGGTGTTGTCTCTACAGTTTCGGTCTCCATCTAATCTATATCATTATGTGTTAAATGCATTTAATGAGATAATCCAATTTAATGAGATAACTCCCAACCACCGCATATTTAACTCCCAACTAATCTGGTCACTTTTCAA
>NW_025919562.1:4558-25210 GCF_907164915.1 Impatiens glandulifera | reverse complement strand
CAGAAAACAGTTCTGAGAATTCACAATCTGGATCATTAAAAATGGGATGTTCTAGGTATAGTGCAGTTAGGATGGGAAAATTAAAAGAGTGTGATCCATTAATAGAACCACATGGAGCATGGAGGGTTTTCAATGATTGGGAAGTAATAATAGGATGCATAGAAGAGTAGTTACCAAGACCAATATTGATCATTAGATGTTGTGTGTCGTGTAACAACACATACTTCAAAACACTTTTCAAGATCGAAGATTAGTTGAAAACACAAATTCTAGGCTGAAAGAAGAGATTTTTGATCCATCACATCGTGAAAGAACCTCCTTGATAAAATTTACAAAAATCATGTAGTTGCGGTATATTTTTTCATCAAATCGAAAAATGTTAAGAGAACGCCAAAGAGATTTGTATCTTTTGGACAACACACAACTTTTAACCATGTATTTTGTATCTATAAATGAAAATATATGATAAATCAGAGGATCGGGCAACTCGCTAAGACGATCAACCCCATCAACTTCTCTTTTGTTTGTCACCATTATTTCCATCATTCGCGTAGTTTGGTTTCTTGTGAGAACCATTTGTTTTTTTTTTGTGTAGTCCAAAATCCTGCAAGTGTAATAGTAGTTCATTTTCTTGTTCATTCCTGGAGCAATAATATATGAGCTATGGCAAATGTGTTGAGATCTTGAACACTATGAAAATATAGAACTAGTCAAAATTTACGTTTTGATAAAGAACAAACTAATCTAATTCAATTCTTAAATAACCATTTGTTGAATAAGGATATTGGACAACTTGAGAAAAGAAATTGGTGTCCAAGAGTAAAGTACATGATTTAAGGCAAACATTCATTACTTTTAGTCAATCAAAATCAATAAGTAATCTAGCTAGTAACATGAACAATAAAATTTAAAATCAGAAGTAAAAGGATGTCTAACAAAGTCTTCCTCCAACCATATAATTCTATAAACATAAATGAAGCTTAAAAAAGATAAATAATATAAAAATATATATATGCATATGAATTTTCTCAAAATGGACCCATATGTATTTGAACACCTAAAAGATGTAAATATACAAATGAATTATGTTTAAAAATTATATCTAACTGCTTTAGTTTAATTGAATTTTAAGTAGCTTACAACCATGTAAAAAACATTTATAAAATTATTTGAAAAAGTTTTTATCCCAAAAAATTGCTAAATGATTTTATTGTACTTAAGCTTTGCACAAACTTAACAGTCAATAACAATATAAGTTATAATGAGTTTTCAAAAGTGCAATGATAAACCAAAATAACAATATAAAAAAGCAAAGAAATTTCTAAAACCTTCTTCAACAAAATGTTTGGTCGCTGGTCCGAGCGCCAGTGGAGCACTGCCTAAAGGAGGTAGAATTTCCTCCAATAATATCTGAAATCCTCCAACAATAACTCAGAAACTACAAATCCCCAAATTGAGATAAATTGTAATTGCGGAAACATACCTAGATATGCAGTGAAGAACAATTAACGAAGTTGTTCTTCGGATCTTATCTTCGAGATGTAGGGTTTAGGTCTTGCAACCCTCTATCGATAGTCTTTAGGTCTAATTAGGTTAGATATGATATCTATATGATTCTGGACCTAACCCAAATATATCTATTTACTATTGGGCTCATCAACAAAATAGTATTGATAGGGGGAGCGAAAATATATTAATGAAAGTGTAACGAATGACAATGACGTGTGAAAGTGATTAGGATTGATGACTAAGTCTTCTTTAATATATTTCTCTCTCCTCCTTTCATTAATAATTTCTCTCTCTTCTCTTCATTTATATTTTTTTCTCCTTTTATCTATTAATTTATAATTGTATATTTAAATTAATATATATATATATATATTTAAAAGTAATAACTTTAAAAATTAATAAACATATATATAAAAAAGAATAAGAAGTTAAATATGAATATGATTAATTTTTTTAATTTAATTAATTTTTTTGCGATAGTTAATTAATTTATTTATGTATTTTTAATATAAATAATATTAAGGAGAACGAATAAATCAAATTCATAAAATATATAAATGCACATATTTTTAAAATATATATTAAATTTTAAATATAAATATATATAAAATAAAAATTAAATATCTATATTCATAATTTGAATTATTCCTCTTAAAAAATATTGATATTAAATTATTATTTCTCTTCTTTAAATATTCTTATTTCTCTTAAAAAATAAAAAGTCTCTTTTTATTCTTATTTAATTTTCTTATAAGATATATATTAAAATTCACCTTCTAAATAATATTATAGCTTTCATTTTTATATAATGTTTATTTATATATATATATATATATGTTGAAAATTAGTAATTTGAATTTTATTTATTATAAATATTAATAATTTGTATTTTAAGTTAAAATTATAAATTTATTTTTTTCAATTTTAAATTAAGTAAATATTTATAATAATTCTATAATAAAATTAAAGAACAGAAAATATTAAATGATTTATTTAAATAAAAAAGAATTAAGGGATAGAAATTATTAAATACAGTTTGGTGACATGTACAATTTAAAATGAAAGAGAGAGAAAAATTGATATGCGTCCTATTTATTAGGTGACATGTACAATGCCACATCAATTCCCTGTCTCACTCATTCGCAACAATTTTTTTGGCTCCCCTATCATTACTCTTATACTTTTATACAAATATATCCCCATATTTATGATAAATATTTAAAAAAACACATAACTTTATATTTTAATAAATTATTTTAATTAAATTTAATCTTTATTAGGATAACAACTAGTATAAAATTATGTACTCGAATATTGAATCGGGTAGTTGGTTCAACCCAGGAAACCAAGCACAAATAGAACTCAAAGAAACAGAAAATCACAATCACATCAGTTTGAGTCAAAACATGGTTGACATTGTTAGAACTTCTATTACTTATAAATGTTAATGACAATAATTTTTAAAAATGATTTTAAAGATTAATTAACATAATACACGTGCACCATCTTTTCATAACAAATTTTTTAGGATCGCATCTGACAATAAGTTTGACTATTTTGAACAATTTACCTACTTCAATTTGATTTTAAATCTTATAAAAGTTAAAATCTCTATTCTTCGTAAATCTTTACAAACTCTTGAACAAGTTCAAATACAGAAACCGTTTGTTGGATTTGAAACTTCAGACAGATGAATGTAAATGGAAGAAAGTAAAGAACATAGAATTTCTTTATGGATGTTCGGAGTAAACCCTCCTATGTCACTCTTTATTCCTTAACTGGAAGGATATTCACTAGAAGGCTTTGATTTGAATAGAACTCACTAAACAAACAAAGTCAGAAATCACATTACTTAACAACCGCCTGCTGCAATGTGGTTTACAAAATAATTTTAAAATTTTTTCTAAACGCTTTAAAAATGTCATAGGAAAAATAATAAATCATAATCAATCTACATTTATCCCTAGTATGGAAATCTCTCATAATATTCTTTTCATGTAGAACTTTTTAAAAGACTACAAGAAAAAGAAAATATGTCCAAGAGTGGCTTTCAAAATAGATATCAAGAAAGCTTTCAACTCTGTTAGATGGGAAGTCATTCGAGATTTTCTGGTTGCAAAGTGTTTCTTCATCCAATTTTGTTGTTAGCGTCAATGGAGTCCATAGAGGATACTTCAAGGGTGAAAACGGGGTAAGGCAACATGACCCCCTCTCTTTTACCTTTTTGTATCTATCATTAAGATCTTTGTGAGCATCTTCGCGATGTTCCGAAATAATTGTCCATACATCTTTCACCATTTCTGTGAGATAGAGGAGGTAACCCATTTATGCTTTGTTGATGATCTGTTCATTCTAGCGCACGCAGATGTCGATTCCATAAAAACTATTAGGGCTGCACTAATGTTTTTTCTGAGGTTATAGGTCTTACTATTAATCAAAGCAAAAGTGTGGCATTTTATGGAGGAGTGAAGGAAGAAACAAAGTAGGACATATTCAACATCATGGGAATTGCGGAAGACAGCTTTCCCGTAAGGTACTTGGGGATTCCGTTCACCACGAAACAGATCGAGATCTCACACTACAAGTCGCTGATTGGATAGGTAAAAAACACGATATCTAGTTGGGCGGTAAAGAAACTTTCTTATGTAGGGAGGATCGAGGTTATCAAAACCGTAGTCACATGAATAATTGGATACTAGGTACAGCAGATGGTCATTCCGAAGAAGGTAATGAAGGAGCGAGACACACTAATGAAGAACTTCATCTGGGGTAGTAGCGGGAGAAGAGGAAAGAAAAATCAAATGGACTACTCTCTGTAAGCCGAAAGAGGAGGGAGGCATTGGCCTAAACAACTGCGTCGAGTGGAACACGACTCTAACCTTCAAGCATCTGTGGGCATTGAAACGCAACCATGAATCATTATGGATTAAATGGGTACACACGCGATTTATGAAATAGGAAACCAGTATATATGGACGTGTAAAATCAATGAAGGTATGAGCTGGTCACTAAATAAAATTTGTAAACTAAGAAGTGATATTGCAAACCTTTACCACATTCGGCTAGGGGACGAGAATTGTTCTCTGTTTTGGCATGATCCCTGGTTCAAAAACCAGCCAATCATTCACAAAGAGGAGTTCAAAAATACACGTATCAGAAGGGACATTGTAGTGACAAAAATCAGAGACGTAAAAGACGGGGACTGGGACTCGCTTTTGAGAAGAAATCCAAAAGGATAAAGGATACTAGATCTCATCAGTAACATACAACTCTGAGATAGACCCGACGTTCATGAATTGAATGCAGAAGATAAGGGGAAGTTGGTCTCAAAGTAAATATGGTTGATAATCCGAGAAAAAGCTTAGAAAGTTGAATGGGCTCCTCTCGTATGGTCAACCAAGATCATTCCTCGATACTAGTTCATCATATGGCTTGCCTTCTGGGAAAGACTCGGCACTCGTGATTGTATCAGCAAGTATATGAGTATCCCAAACATGAGCTGTCTTCTATACAACGAAAGTGAAGAAATCATTGATCACCTGTTTGGGAGCTGTAGTATAGCCTTGGAAATTTGGGAGTTGTAGTATAGCCTTGGAAATTTGGGAGTGGAGCTGATCAGTTTCCCGAAGGAATGAAAAGAAATCAAAGAAGAAGCACTATTCAAAGCCAAAGGAAACAAATTCGCAACAAACGTATTCAAGTGCGGCTTTGGAGCAATAATTTACAATATTTGGAAGGAACGTAATGCGAGAGTCTATGGCAGAACTTGCAAAATATTGAAGAATTATGGAGATACATAGTCTTGGATTGTGGCACACTTGTGGGAATGTGGAGAAAAGTTCCAAGTATGGAGCAGAATTGGAATATCAGTAGGAATTGGAATTTACCGTTTACTAAAATTATTATAAACGAAAACATTATAATCAGATAGTTCATTTACATTTTTACTTTTATTCAAAATGATACGACATCAAAATCATTTTAGGTCTGTCTAAAATGATATCTTAAACTCGTGATTTTTTTTCCCGTTTTTGGGAATTTTTAATGAAATGACACAAATTCGTTTTCCCCCCCAAAAAAACAATCGTCTGCTTTTGAACTTCTAGCTAACACACTCTGTTGAATAAAAAACCCTTTGTTCAACTTACAACACTGATATTTCACATAGAAAGATAAGTGAAGGAATTATAGAATATTCTCTAGATAATGTATACACAACGCTTTTAGATAGAGAATATGACTTGATAGCAGTAAGTTGGTAACCGGTGATCCGTCCATTGTCCTTGAGCTTTTATTTATAGTTGAAGTACACCAACAGTCGAATCTTCTTTGAGGACACATGTCCTCCTTTTGTTGGACAACCGCTAATAGTACGAGAGTACAACAAACTCTAAGAATTGGGATCATGGCCATACTAGATAGGTAGTACGTCGAATATCCTCTAATATTGTCTTGTACTGGAGAGATACAACATGGACAATTTGAGTGATAAATGCGTACATTACAGTCTTTTATTTGTTGTTGGAGCTTAGTTGTTAGACTGTTGAAAACGGAAACTACAGATGGGCATAGAACGTAGTTAGACAGATGCTTCCATTAGATGGATACTAAAGTAGGACATCAAACGTTCTTCTTTAGACCACGTCTAAAGGAATTAGACCGCATAAAACTACGCCTCCCTTTAGACCGCGTCTAAAGGAGTTAGACGGCGTCTAACTACGCTTCCCTTTAGACCACGTCTAAAGGAGTTAGACGGCGTCTAACTACGTTTTCTTTTAAACCGTCTAAAGGAGTTAGAAAGCGTCTAACTGCACTTTCCTTTAGACCGCGTCTAAAGGAGTTAAACCTCATCTAACTGCGCTTTCATTTAAACCGCGTCTAAAGGAGGTAGACCTCGTCTAACTACGCTTTCCTTTAAACTGCGTATAAAGGAGTTAGACCTCGTCAAACTGCACTTTCCTTTAGACCGCGTCTAAAGGAGTTAGACCTCGTCTAACTGCGCTTTCTTTTAGACAACGTCTAAAGGAGTTAGACCTCGTCTAACTGCGCTTTCCTTTAGACTGTGTCTAAAGGAGTTAGACCTCGTCTAACTGCACTTTCTTTTAGACCGCGTCTAAAGGAGTTAGACCTCGTCAAACTGCACTTTCCTTTAGACCGCGTCTAAAGGAGTTAGACCTCGTCTAACTGCGCTTTCTTTTAGACAGCGTCTAAAGGAGTTAGACCTCGTCTAACTGCGCTTTCCTTTAGACACAGTCTAAAGGAGTTAGACCTCGTCTAACTGCACTTTCTTTTAGACCGCGTCTAAAGGAGTTAGACCTCGTCTAACTGCACTTTCCTTTAGACTGCGTCTAAAAGAGTTAGACCTCGTCTAATTATGCTTTTCTTTAGACCGCGTCTAAAGGAGTTAGACCTTGTCTAACTTTTCTTTAGACCGCATCCTCGTCTAACTGCGCTTTCCTTTAGATCGTATCTAAAGGAGTTAGACGTCTATAAGCGGTTGCTTCAGACCACGTCTGAAGTAGCATATTCTTTTAAATTTTTACCTGCACAAGGACAGTTTCACAGTTTAGTCTTATTCGTTTAAAATCTTTAAATAAAGCTCTTCAGCTTTGCTTGTGCATAACTAAATTTTATTTTAATTAATCTGTACATCATCAAAATAATGTTAGCTCAAAATAAGTACAATATTGATTAAATAATTTTTTTCTCTATGTTCATGTTAATTAACTCAACAATTTTCCTCTTTTTGATGATGTTAAAACTTAGTTAGAAGATCAGAAAAGTTAGCAAGAATTCAAGCTAAGTTGATTTCATATATAATTAAAGTTTTCCATTAATAGACTAAAAGCAAAATTTCTCAAAGTGGGTCACTCCTATCCTTCTATTACCTAGATGATAGCCCTTTTTGCCTGATCTTCTCCCTTGATTGTAGGACGATTCTTTTCCCCTTTTTTGACATCATCGGGAAGATCAATGACCTAGTGCCCTTAGAGCCCTAGACTTCTTGACCTTTTCTCTTCTTACTCTAAGTACATAGTCATAGACTCCTTAATTATCCATAACTTGGAAAGACTTAATGCGGACCCCATGTCCAACATTAACTCGGAGAAAGACGAGCAGCATGTTGAGAAGATCAACATACTCATTTGGCTTCCTTGGAGAAGAGATAATCTTCCCCAAGTTATTAAAGTGGATTTTTGACCAGTTGATAGTGATTACCCTAGTTATAGTCACCGTCATCTCAAAAGTCTTCTTGGAATAGACATTAGTGGATGCCTTAGCCAGGAGGGACAGGAGGGATTTAGAGATAATGTCATTGAGATTGGAGAACTCAGGTTTTAGGTAAGATTTCTTCCCATGAGTTTCGATAGGAATGGAAGTATCTGAGAAGATTAACTTCATCTTAGATAGGACATCGTCTGGAGAGGTGGAGAACTTTGACAACCCCTCCGATGGAAGCTCAAAAAATAAAGCGAAGGTTTCTTCAGAGAAGGAAACGACATCTCCTTTTATTGTTGTCTGGATAATCCTATAGCCTATTATCCTTGCAGATTTAAAGAACTTACGAACCACTTGTTTATGAATGATGACGAGACCATCGAAGAACTTTCTCAGGCCGGAAATTTCAAGGGATTCGAACATTTCAACTATTTCTAGAATCATCGAGGAAGACACAAATTTGAAGTGTACTTGTAGAGTGTTTAGATCAAAAGAGGTCATTTCTTATATTCAGATCTTGAATGAATAAAAGGACTTATGGTTGCAAGCCGCTCGGAATCTCAATAGATTTCTAGATAGAGAGAGAAGATAGAAAATATCTTCAGATATGTTATTACTCTTTATAGATTAAGACCGACACCTAGCCATAAATGTCATTATTAAATCTAAACTGTCATTTAATTTAGAAAACATGTTCCCAATAAAATCATCATTTTAAAAGAGAATACGTCATTTAAAGTCATCATACATTAACAAGCGTATAAAAATAAAACGTCAAATATATTAGTCATTATTTTAACATTGAGAGACACATGTCTTCAAGTTATTCAAAATATGAATGTTCAATTTCTGGGCAGGAAAAGTACATGGACAACTCATGAGATGTTGGACAGTAGTCCCACTCGTCCAAAGATGAGGCGTCTAAGTATACACGTAGTTAGACGTCTATGCCATCAGCATGCTTTGCGTCTAAGCTAGGTAGACGTCTTATTCGGACGATGTCTAACCACGCACGTCTACAAACGTCTAACATGCATATGTTCGGACGACGTCTAACCACGCTCGTCTACAAACGTCTAACATGCATCTGTTCGGACAACGTCTAACCACACTAAAACAACAAGTTTCTTAAACAACAATACGTCTAAGTACGTGATTTCTTTAGACGACTGATCCAATCAGTTTGATTAAGACATCCGTCTACCTAGGTTTGTCCAAACACTTTAATCAACAAATTTCCCCCTCAATTTGTGCATTGTTTAAAAAATAAATTATTTGAGGTCTACAAGACCCAAAATATTTTTAAAGTAAGAAAGCTTAGTCTCGGGGATTGATTTCGTGAACACGTCCACCACTTGCTGATCTGTTGGGCATATTCTAGGTGAATATTCTTCTAACTGACATGCTCCCTGATTTCTTCATGCAACTGACCTATTGTACCTACAAATAAATATATTTACAGCCTTTTGGTACCCACATTCACTTGGGTCCTCGATCAATCAGTCCCTTGGGAATCCATATTTGAGTTATCTTGATGGTTTTCCCATGTTGTGTTGTAATCAGTGCGTATGATTTTGGCTTAGAAGATGTCTTCCTGCTAACAGCTGATTCGTTAACCTTAGAGGATGATTTTTTGTCTAAAACTCCTTGACTTTTTGTCAAGTTTTGATTTGCCAGATTTACTGGCTACTCCCTTTCTAGGCTTTAACCAGCTTTCAGTTGACTTAACATAAACTACTATCCTTTAAGGTTAGATCTTCGCAACTTAGATCAGTTCCTTTATCAGTTAAACTACCTCTGACGAAGCTTATTGGCTTAAGCTTGTCTTTTACCGAGTTTAACTTTTCACATGACTTGTCTAGGCTGACATTGTCAAATCCTAAACCGGATTTGCATCTAAAAGGCCTCAGCATACTTATCTGATGTCTGACTACATCTCAATACCTCATCCAGGAACTAACCACATAAGTCTAACGTTTGTTTTCAGAAGAAAGTGTTTGAACATTTTTTTTGAGCTTTTCATTCTCAGATGAGAGTTTAGCCACTTTGTTTTCAAAATCTTTAGTTCAGAAGTTTGAAATGAAGAAAAGTTATCAGTTTCATATTACAATCTCATTTCATTACAAGAGTCTGACAACTTCTTGTACTCAATGACCATGTCATTAAGTGCAACAATTAATTCATCTCTTGTGAACTCTTCAGAGGAGAAGTCAAATACCTCAGATTTTTTCTTCGGCCATGAAGCAATTAACATCTTCATTATCACTGTTGTTGGATGATGAATCATCTTAGTCACTTTGAGCCCACTTGGCCTTGCTATTAGCAGCCATGAGAGCCTTCCATCATTGGAGGGTGATTGAGGAGCATTCACTTTTTGAAGCAAATTCTTTCTTAAGATGAGATTTAGTTGAACATTGAAGATGTCTGCCTTGCCCCTACTTAATGTGGTTATGTATCCTCCCATTGAAGAGGATTAAGAGGTGACAAGGGAGATCTAAACCTCAATTAAAGATAAATGTGTAATAAGAGGCATGATAACAACGTGGAAAAAGAATGGTGATGCAAAGTTTGTTGCGAGAGCAAGTCGAAATTCTTAACAAGATTAAGGAGTAGTTAAAGAAAGTGATAAAAATAAATGAACTAAAGGGACTCATAAAATTAGTGGCTAAGTTAACAAAATAAGAAATCAATTGGCTTGGATGTGGACCCAACTATCATACTTTCAGCTGTTTTTTTTTTAACTTATAATATTTATGTCGTAGCTTGTACATGTACGCAAAATAGAAAAAATCCTTAAAAGAAGATCTTTTGGTGTTTTATTTATATTTTTAAAATGACAGGGTAGGAAACTTTGTTAGTCCACGTGTTCCTGTAAGTTTTTTTAATATTTTGTTACTTAAAAGAAATACAAAACATATCAGTCTCAGTCAGCGTGTTTACTCTTAGAATTTATTTATTTTATTTATTATTATTATTATTTTTTTTTGTTAAAAGTCATCTAAAAGTCACTCTTCTTAGAGTGATCAAAAATTTTGCACACGAAACTCTCAGTTCAAATTCAAGATCAATCGTTCTTTGATTTGTCGTATATCATTTGAATCATTCCTAGACATGTATAAATTGGAACGAAGATAAGAAACATAAAATTATTGACTCAATTATAAGGATAACAATTATTCTATTTTATTTCTTTTTAAATGTTTGTTCTATCTTTATGCACATAAATTCGGTTATCTATAGTCTCCATATAAAAATTATATAGAAACCTAAATCAGGTTATCTGTAGTCTCTACATATAAAAATTGTATAGAAACTCATTTGAATTTCTAGATGCTTCTATGCTGGTATGTAAGGCAATAATGCATTAAATTGATTAAAATAATCATTGACTTCACATTACTTTGTTATTAAATTTTTGTAGTTTTTCTTCAAGATCGTTATTTACTTGATTTGATCATAATTCATGTAAATCTTTTCCAAGTTTAATTAAAAAACTTGAAATTAATTGCGTAGTTATAAGAATATTAATCATTCTCTTTTGTTTCCTTTTAAATGTTTGTTCTATTTTTATACACCTAGATTCGGTTATCTGAAGTCTGTGTACATAGATATTGTATAGAAACTCAATTGAATTTCTAAATGCTTCTTTACTTTATGTGAGTTAAGAATAAATTATGTTGATTAAAATGATCATTGACTCTACATTATTTTGTTGCTAAATTTGTTTAAACTTTAAAAAAAAATTATTCGTTTGTTGATTTGGTCATAAATCATTGAAATCATTTTGAAGAAAGTTTGAACGAGGTTATGAAACTTGAAATGATTGGTAAGAATATCAATCATTCTCCTTAGTTTAGTTTAAAAGTTTATTCTATCTTTGTGCACTTAAATTCGGTTATCACACTAGTAAAAAAAGGTGTTTTTAACGGAGAAATTTTACGGCGGTATTTAAAACCATAGTTAATACCTTATTTTTAACCGTGGTATATAAATCCGCCTTTAAAAGTCTTAAATTTAACTACGATATATAAAACCGCCTTTAAAAGTCTTACATTTAACTACGGTATATAAAACCGCCTTTAAAAGTCTTACACGTAGTTAAAAGTCTTATCTTTAACTGCGGTTTTTTATACCGTAGTTAAAGTCTTATTTCTAACTGTGATTTTTTTTTATACCTCAGTTAAAAGTTTTACGTTTAACTACGATATATAGATCCCCGTTTAAAAGTCTTATATTATTATAAGTCATAAAAAAAAAGTTATTAAAAATTTTAATTTTTATTATTTTAAAAATTGATTGAGACAAGTTTCAAAAGAAAATATTAGATAAGTTAATTAAAATATATATACTTGTAAAATATTATTTTATCAAACATTAATTCAATAAACATACCTTACATGAATTAACAATATGAAAAAAAAGACGAAATAATAAAAAAAATCTAATTTATAAGTTTATATTTATATATAACAAATATTAGATAAGTTAATTAAAATATATATACTTGTAAAATATTATTTTATCAAACATTAGTTCAATAAATATACCATACATGAATTAACAATATGAAAAAAAGACGAAATAATAAAATATTATATTGAGACTTCATATTTATATATAGTTTCATATCATATTTACTTGATTTAGTTTATAAATAATTCTAATTTATAAGTTTATAAGTTAATTAAAAAACATATTAGATAAGTTAATTAAAAAATCTAATTTATAAGTTTATATTTATATATAACAAATATTAGATAAGTTAATTAAAATATATATACTTGTAAAATATTATTTTATCAAACATTAGTTCAATAAACATACCATACATGAATTAACAATATGAAAAAAAGACGAAATAATAAAATATTATATTGAGACTTCATATTTATATATAGTTTCATATCATATTCACTTGATTTAGTTTATAAATAATTCTAATAATAATATTAAATCTTATTAATATTTTTCTCTCTCAGACTAATTAAATAATAGACTAATTTATCACTAATTACTTTTATAAAATAATATATATTAAGATAAAATATTTATTATTTTTTAACCTTAATTTATAATTTGGTATGCACTGTTATTTTTTTTAAGTCAAATAAATTTTAAAATATAGAAAACTAGTTTTTTTATTACATTATTAAAATATGTTTAATGAAGATTTGATATTGTCAAGATTATTTTATTTAATTAATTAATGGAGATAAATTGTTATCAAATATTTATTTAGAATTTTTGTTGTATTATTTTTTAAACTTATATTCTAATTAAATTCATAAAATAATTATATATATATGTATTTATATATTAACAAATATGAAGACTTTTAAACAGTAATGTAGTTACAACTATATATTCTAGTATATTTATTAATTAAAATAAAATATTAAAAATATATATATATATATATATTATATATATATATATATCGTATATATATATATCGAGTGATAGAGAGAGGGAATTTGGAGAGGGAATAAAAGAGGGAATGACTTGGCATCACCGGAAAATTGAAAAGTGGGAGAAAAGAGAGAAATTATTTGATTTTTTCAGCGAATCAGATTATGTCACGTCTTTCTCTCTCTTATTCCCTCACCCAAATTCCCTCTCCTAATCATTTTTCATATATTATATAAGATAAAATATAATGATTTGAAGTTGAAAAAATGAAAGAGTGTGAGGAAATAAAAAAGAGAAGAGAGAAAGTTATTTAGTTTTTTCAACCAATTAACACGTCAATCTCTCCCCTAAATTCCCTCCCAATCCTCTCTCATATGTATATATAATTTTTTTTTTATAAAAGTAAGTTAATAATAAATATTAATTTAATTTTAAAAAGCTAAATAAGATTATTTCTATGTATTATCTTAGAAATTTAATTAAAATATAAGTTTAAAAAAGTTACTGAGTAAATAATTATATATTATTATAAATTAAAATATTAACCTATTATATCGTTAAATTTA
Organism: Impatiens glandulifera; assembly: GCF_907164915.1. Taxonomy (NCBI): domain Eukaryota; kingdom Viridiplantae; phylum Streptophyta; class Magnoliopsida; order Ericales; family Balsaminaceae; genus Impatiens; species Impatiens glandulifera. Next base: position 11,507 of record NW_025919562.1, on the reverse strand, counting down.
AATTAAATTTAGTTTCATAATTTTATATACATTTAGTTTATAAATAATACTAAAAATAATAATAAATCTTTTTAATATTTTTTCTTTCACTGATTTAATACACTAATTCATCACTAATTATTTTATAAAATAAAATTTAAAATAATAAAAAAATATAGTTTATAAGTTTATATTTATATATAATAAATGTCTTATACAAACTAATTTGTTATGTGAATCACAATTATATAAAGATTTTAAATATTTTTTTATTTAAGATTAGTTAATGTAATTATCACAATTAATGATAAATAATTTAATCACATTTTACAAATATTATATCTAAATTTCAAATAATATATATATATATATATATATATATATATATATTCATTTTAATTGATGATAAACATTTTATCATTTTAATCAAAATTTATATTTAAATTATGTCTTTTATAAAATAATATATAAATATATATTAAGATAAACTATTTATCATTTTTGTATAAACCTTTATATAATTCACTATTATATTTTTAAGTAAAATAAATTCTAAAAATATGAATAATTAGTCATTTTTATCTTATTTAGATTCTTAAAATATGTTTAATGGAGATTTAATATTGTCAAGATTATTTTTTTTATTGATTAATGGAGTTAAATTGTTATCAATTATTTACTTAGCATTTTGTTATATTATTTTTTTAACTTATATTTTAATTAAATTCTTGAAATAATATAATAAATATATATATATACTAATTAACATTATTAAGACTTTAAACCCTAATTATTATTATAAAATATATATAGTTATTGATTCAATAATTATATATTATTATAAATTTAAATATTAAACTATTATAATTTATATCGATAAAAAATTTAGTTTCATAATTTTATATATATTTAATTATAAATAATACTAAAAATAATATTAAATCTTATTAATCACTAATTAAATAATAAATTAAATAATAGACTAATTCATCTAAAATTAATTCATAAAATTAAATTTTAATTAATAACAAAAGTCTAATTTATAACTTTATATTTATATAGATAACAAACCTCATAAAAACTAGGTACATTTCATCACAATTACATAAATATTTTAAAAATTTTTTATTTAAGATTAATTTTATATTAAATAATTTAATCATATTTATAAATAATATATCTAAATTTCAAATAATATAATATGTATATATATATATAATATTCATATATTTTAATTGAAGATAAACTCTTATCATTTTAGTCAAAATTTATATCTATATTACTTTTATAAAATTGTATATATATATATATTAAGATAAACTCTTTATCATTTTTGTATAAACTTTTATAATTTGATATATATATATATATATATATATATATATATATATATATATATATATATTATGATAAACTCTTTATCAAATAAATTCTAAAAATATGGAAGTCTAGTCATTTTTATCTCATTTACATTCCTAAAATATTTTAATAAAGATTTGATCATTTCAATAACTATTTTCTTATTGATTAATGGCAATAAATTGTCATCAATTATTTATATCAATTATTTATTTAGCATTTTTGTTATGTTTGTTTTTGAATTTAGTTTAAACTCAAAGGTATTTGAAATTATAATTTGTTTAATTATTAATAATATTTTTTGTATTTTAATTTATAAATTATAAAATACAATAAAAATATTTTTGATTTTTAATTAATAAAAATTAAATAAAAATAAAAACTAATTAAGAAAGTGTGAGAAAGTTTTTTTTTATTTTGTTTATAATTTATGTTTAGATAAATATTTAGGATTGTTAATAATCTGGTAATCATAAGTAATAATAAAAACAACTAAAAAAATATAAACTTTTTAGTACGAGAATATAAATATTTTATATAAAAAATTATTGTATATAAAATTTATAATTATATATCAGTTTTAATTAATATTAGTGTTTATTTTTTATAATATTTATACTTTATAAAATAAAATAAAATTTGTAATTTTTAAATATGAATAAAAAAAATATAAGAATTTAATTAAAAAATGAAATGCATCTAATATATTTGAATTATATAATATGTAAATTTATGTAATTTTTAATTATATAAAATAATAAAAATATTAAGGAATTAAGGGTTATTTATTCCACTTCACCCAGTCTTCCATTTTCTTATCCACGATTTCACCATCCTCTTTTTGTGGAGCTTCAACCTAATCCAGCACTATCTTAATTCCATTCTCTTTTTGCCCATTATCTATGTTCCCTATTATTTTTCTAGCTGTTCACTTTACTCGGTACATTTAAAGAAGATTTTTGCATATGCATAGCTTCGCCCTGGTACATTTAAAGAAGATTTGTGCATTGTAAGTATAGTACTTTTGTTTCATAGGCAAGGTCCTCCATCTTGTAGATAATGATTATTTATAAGTTTGTAAAGATGCATTTATTAAGTTGTGTTATGGTGTATTAATAGAAGCATGAAATGAAAGAAATTTGGTCATTGAATATAATTAACTTTATTTATGAATTTTAAGTTATCAAAATGTGGTTGTCATTTATATGAATTTGAAAAAACTAATGAATGTTCTAAATTTATTTCCTCATTTTTCTCCATGATTTTATTTAAGTGATAGTGATCTCTTTTGGAATAAGGACATCCAATTTAAGACAAGGACAAATAGATGGAACAATAAAATTTCTTTGAGGGAAATTTGCAGTGCCGCATCATGTTAGTATGAATTCTCTCTTCCCATTAATTTATCATAGGTAATTTATATCAATTTATTTAATATATGAAATATTTTACTTAGTTCTTGCTTGTTAAAAGAGAGTAAAAAAGTGTAATTTGTTAATTGATAAATTTGTATTTGAATCTTTATAGGTCCGGGAGAAAAGGAAGGAAAGGAAGAGAAGTTGTTTCAAATATTGGAATTTGATCATTTTTATTGATATAATAATGTTTATTTTGTATGACTTTAAATACTATATAATTATATTTTGATAATTATATTTTGATGTAATTATATTGGATATAATTATATTTTTAGATAATATATTAATATAAAAATGGAGTGTTAATTATATAATATTATTTTGAATGATTTTTATTGTTGCCAATTGACTATTAACTACACCTATAACTATCCGCTATTTTTAAACCGTAATTAAACCGTAATTAGAGACAATTATTTGTGGTAAAAATATTGTTTTTATATATAGCCAATTAACGGTTAACTTATGATGAACACTATTAATTGTGGTTTTTAAACCGAAGTTAAAGACTATTACTTACGGTAAAAATATCGCATTTATATATAACCAACTAACTATTAACTACGGTTTTTATACCGCCTTTATAGCCACTATTAACTGCGGTTTTTAAACCGCAGTTAGAAACTATTAGTTGCGGTAAAAATCCCGCCTTTATAAGTAAACAATTTACTACGGTTTTAGGAACCGTAGTTAGAGACTATTAACTGCGGTCTTATAAACCGCAGTTAGAAACTATTAACTGCGGTTTTATAAACCAAAGTTAAAGGCTAGTATCTGCGGTAAATTTACCACCCTTAATTGTCAAAATCTCTTTAACGACGGATTTATTAACGGCGGTTGACTACGATAATTTTACCGCCGTAATTGTCTTTTAGCAGCGGTAAATTATACAATAACGGCGATAAAAACCGCCCTTAAATGTTACTTTTTTACTAGTGTTAAAAGTATCTCCAAATAGAAAATGTATAGAAACTCATTTCAATTCTCTTTTGTTTTTTTGTGAGACAAGAATGCATTAAATTGATTAAGATGATCATGAATGTATATTATTTTGTTGCTAAGTATTTTTAGTATATTTGCTTTTACTTTTATAATGTTAGGACTTATCACTTTTTATGATTGCAATGGGCTTAAATCCAAACTCTTTACTCAATTTTCTTTTACTATTATTAAGTTATTTCAACTTATTACTTTTTTTTTAATTTGAATTGACTTGAACCCATCTCAGATAGTTAATTTGGTATAAATATGTAACTCCTGTTTCTTGACAAAATAGAAGTTACATAAATTATTTTCATTTAACAATTCAACCACGAAGTGATTTTGATTGACTAAATGGTAAATGTTTGCTTGTATTTTAGTCTTAACCACCAATTGTCTCTTAGTTGTCCAAAATCCTCATGCAACAAAAGGTTATTTTAAGATTTACTTATCTTTAAAAATGTGGTAAAAATAAATATATATTTAGATGTCTGAGAACTCATTATGAGCAGATCTTATATTCGCTGAACTTGAACTGTAAAATGGTTATTACAATAAACAAAAATGCAAAATTGAAAATGAAAGGGGTCGATCGACTAAGTGCATTTCCTGATAGTCTTATTTATCAAATATTTTCATTTATCGATACAATGTATATGGTTAAGACTTGTGTGTTGTCCCAACGGTACCAATGTATGTGGCATTCACTAACAAATTTCCGATTTAGTGAGAAAAATTCCCCAATGGACAAATAGATTATTTATATGTCAGTTTTGGTTTCTAATTGGATTAAGAGAACAAATCCTACAATGCAATGACAATAAATCGGTGTTATATATGGAAATAAAATAAAATAAGGAAGGATCTCAGCATAATATAATTATCCTAGTTATCTAGTTTGTGTCACAAACAAGAAAGGTTTAACTTAGGTGACAGAAAGATCTTGGGGAGGATCAACCAAGGAAAACCGAAAGCTATTGCAGTACACCAGTAGAAACATGTTGCAAAATCCAGGTCTTGATTTCAAAGATAAAACCAAGGCTTTAGTATATAGATACGAAATGGATGATAAATCAATGTGCATCTCTTGTAAGTTGATGATATGACCTGAATATGATGAAGTTGAATTGTGGAATCTCCTACATTACCAGTCCCTTTTAATATTGACACTACGAATTCCTTGGATAATCACACATAAGTTGCAACAGAAATGAGGCTCAAATAAAGGCATGAGAAGATTACAACAGAACCATAGGAGGAGGAGACAGTTTATTGACAGTAAATAAACCTGGATATAATCATTGCTATATTAAAGACACTAATATGTTAAAGATTGGCCCATTTGAAAATAGACGAAGATAAAGCGTGGTGATATGTTTTAATTGAATTTGAATTTTGAGTAACACAAATGGTTTCTTTCATTTCAAATATGGCTATTTATTTTCTTTAGGACTATTTCATGTGGGAATCATCGTTTACAATGACTGACTAGTACTTGTTAGCAATACGCACTTGTTGTGAAGAACTGGAGATACAAGGAGTAACAGAGAGTAGTAGAATCCCAAGAATGGAACTGAATTTGCATAATTAGCCTGACAACTCATGAATTAGTTGGCTAATTCTCAACAAGCTTAAAGTCCTTGACATGTAACACAAAAAAGACATAGACATGTACATTATGTAAAATTAACCTTCTATCCTATTGATGTTAGAATGATTGATTGGACTCGTAATACAAAGAAGACATAGACATGTACATTATGTAAAATTAACCTTCTATCCTATTGATGTTAGAAGGATTGATTGGAGAAGCGATCATTTTCCTTGAGCTGAATTGGTTCAAGTTCGATGATTCTGTAAATGATTCAACAACTAGAAATCATAAGAAAGCCCTATTTTGGGCGAGAAATTGGATACTGAAGCAAATGGATTTCGTGGGCTATGTTAAACAATTTAAACCTTCCATTGTCTTTTTGTGCGAATTAAAAATTGTTAACGAGATGAAATAATTGTTAAATTGTCTTTTTTTTAAACAATTTTAACTTTTCATTGTCTTTTTTTTGTGCGAAAAAAGTTAATATACAAAATGAAATAAGATGTTCATATCTAAAGATTAGGCCTTATCTACCAGATAGTTGGAGTATCTCCGGGTACAAAATTAGAAATTCATAATCGTTAGGATCAATTTATTATAATTTGATTAAATTGATTTATCTTGGTTAGGAATTACTTATTTCTTTTTTTTAAATGTTCCATTTAATAAAAAATCGTTTAAAAACAACGATAAAAGAATGATATGAAAAAAAGTTATGTACAAATTGATTACATTAGAATAATTAATTGACTCGAAGATCTTCAAGAAGGGCAATAAGATCTCCACACGAATCCACTGGTTTTCTAGATCTAATTTCCGATATCGACATGATAATGGCATTATGAATAATCCTTAACGGCCTACTTTAGTTGCTAAAAGTTCTTCGATTTATTTCCAACCAGATAATCCACCAGAAAATTATAGGAATAAAGACCCATTTTCTAAATCTCACATTTTTAGTCGCCCTAATCCATGCCTTCCAATAGCCACTAACAGTTTCAGGAATAACCCATTGTTTTCTAGTCAAATTCCACAAAAGACTCCATATACTTGCAACAACGTGACAATGTAAAATTAGATGAAAAACTGTCTCAACCTCTTTATAGAACATACGACAACGACTCACAATAATAATTCATTTTTTCATACATCTATCGTCAGTGAGAATTCCGTCGTGAATAACACTCCAACCAAAAAATGAGATCTTAGTAGGCATCTTAGACTCCCATAAAATTTTACAACAAAGATCAATCGGGCTAACTTTATTGAACAAAGTGTAACAATGTCTCACATGAAAGTTATTCAGATCACGCCACCGTATAGAATCTCGAGAAGATGGGTTTAACCCTTTATTTCTAACCATTAACAAAAGTCTATCATTGGACATGCTTTCATCACTTTTCAATCTTCTTCTTTATCTGATATGATTAGAAAAACCACTAGACCAAATGTCAAACATATCTTTGACCGATGAATCTCTACAAATAGAGATAGAAGCAAGCTCGGGGAAAACCTTCGCCAAACATATACCACCACACAATGTGTCGTCCCAAAAACTAATCGAACTTCCATCACCCACAATAAAAATCGAATTCTCTCGATAAACCTTCCACATGAC
>NW_025919562.1:0-4458 GCF_907164915.1 Impatiens glandulifera | reverse complement strand
TGTTATTTTAATTAATTGAGATTTAATTTTTACAATAATTCTTCAAATTAATTATTTAATAATGATTTGGCCTTAATTTTAATTATTTTGAGTTTTTTATTCAAAATAATTATATAAAATTTATATATTGGTAGATAAATTTTAGTGCTTACATAAACATTTAATAATTATAAAGTCTTATTTAAGTGAATAATTAATTCATTCAAACATAAATTAATTATTTGACATGTCTCTATTATTAATGCTTGATCATTACAACAAAATAAAATTAGCAATTAATATATTGTTTAGAGACTTGATATTAATGTTTCATGAGGTATTTTGATATGGGATAAATCATATTTGAATTTAGTTGTTATTGAAAATTCTAATTGATTAAGGATCTATAATTTTTATAATGTCAAGTTAAAGATATTTTTTTAGACGAGACTACAATAGTGTTTTGAGAATATTGAGTTTGACGAGATAATTTTGTATTTTGAAGATGATTTAGATCAATAGTACATATTGAGGAGATTAATTAATTTCTCATATGTGTTTGAAATTTATAAGAATTTTATTTCTATTGATGATAAATTTCAAAAATCAATAGTAATTGGACATTATTGACTAAATTCATTAAGTATTATGACACTATTGCGACAATCTAGTTTAATCGAATTACTTATTAAGGATAATTTATGACACTATTTGCATATTTTGATATGGAGCTTCATCAAAATTGTTATTAAGGAGTTTCTCATTGGAGATATTGAAGAAATAATTTCATGCAACAAAAATATGTGTCGAGAGGCCAAATGAATATGATAGGATCGGCTTTATCGATAGAGACGGGGTTTGGCTAAGGATGAAGGCTTATGAAAAACAGTTTGAAAGAAATCCTGTTAGAGATTTAATTCGCTTTCTATTCTACGCAAACTTGTGTAAACACTTGAAACGGATTCAAGACGGAATTGTTTACTTGGGTTTGAAGCACAAGATGAAATATAAAGGATGACAGAAATGAAGAACACATCAGTTTGTTTATGGATGTTCGGAGAAACTCGCTCCTACGTCACCCCTTCTTCCAACCACCAGAAGAATTCACTATATATTATTCGAATCAAATACAGTTTACACACACACTTAGCTCACTATTTAACAGAACACTTTCTGTTCAATTACAAGATGAAAAATATCACTCAGCTAAAAGGTGATATGATTCTAGCTCTCTCTTGATTCACACACAGTACAATCAGAAAGAAGCTTCACAAAATGAGTTTCAGTAAGCAAGATGATTGAGTAGTTTCTCTCTCTGCAAAATCAGATTGCTTGGTTCGTTAAAGCAAAATTCGTAAGGCTGATTGTCCGTTTGTCCTTAAGATTTGTTAAATACTGAGCAGGAGCTATAAGTCGAATCTTCAAGAATGATATGTGGCACTCTTCCATTGGAAAGCCTCCATTGTACACAGCAGGTTCTGAGCACAAGGATCGTGGTCGTACATCACTAGTAGTTGCGCCGAATATTCCATCAGGGATGTACCTACAAAACAACTAATGTGAGGAAAATTCTCTTACGTGGCATTCCTTATTGGATGCATATAGATGTTGTACTAATCTTCACTAGAAAGTAGAGCAGGAGTAGGGTATAGCTATAGCACGTGTGTAAGTGAAAATGCTAGATTCAAGCGTACTACTTAAACTGAACATTGGATGTATTTCAGTTAGACGGATTGTGAAAATCAGTCTAATGAAATAGAACATCTCCTTCCAATAGAAAAACGTCTATTAGACCGCCTTGGTCTAATAGAATCAGACTCGCGTCTAATTACAATAACCATTAGACTGAATGTCTACTCCACTGAGTTAGAACTGCACGTCTATTCCGGTTCTACCCTCAGACTTGTCTGAAGGAGTTAGACGCACGTCTAACTTTCACTAATTAGACTACACGGTCTAATAATCCAATAACCATTAGATTGCACGTATAACTCCACTGAGTTAGACTGCACGTCTAATTCCGGTTCTACCTCAGACTTGTCTGAAGGAGTTAAAAGCACGTCTAACTTTCACTAATTAGACTACACGTCTAATTATCCAATAACCATTAGATTGTACGTCTAACTCCACTGAGTTAGACTGCACGTCTAATTCCGGTTCTACCTCAGACTTGTATGAAGGAGTTAGACGCACATCTAACTTTCACTTTCTATTAGACTGCACCGTCTAACTCCACTGAGTTAGATTGCACGTCTAATTCCACATAAATTAGACTACCCGTCTAATTGCCAATATATTAGACTACACGTCTAACTCCTATGAGTTAGACTGTACGTCTAAGTCCTGAATATCAATTAGACTTATGTCTAATTACAAGTCTATTAGACTACACGTCTAACTCCGGTGAGTTAGACTGTACGTCTAATTCCGAATATATTAGACTTACGTCTAATTCCGTGTATTCATTAGACTTACATCTAATTCTTTACATCTATTAGACTACCGTCTAACTCCGCTGAGTTAGACTGTACGTCTAATTCTGTGCATTCATTAGACCACGTCTAACTACGATGAGTTAGACTGTACGTCTAATTCTATGCATTAGACTAACATCTAATTCCGTGTATCTATTAGACCATCCGTCTAATTACACGTCTATTAGACTACACGTCTAACTCCGGTGAGTTAGACTGTACGTCTAATTCTATGCATTGAATACCAAAATCGGTCTAATGACCCTCATTAGAGCCAGTCTTATGAAATATTGTTTTAATACACCTGCATTAAAACTCATAAGTCATTTCATCATCAAATCTCAGTGGTTAAATTATTTCAACACTTAGTTAAAATAATTTGACCCAACAATTTCCCACTTTTTGATGAGGAAATTGCAAACCTGCATACATATATCAAAACATGCATTCATTATATAAACAAAGCCCTTGTTCACTTACATCATTCATTTAAAACCAATATTCGAAAAACCATGAAAGGAATTGTTCAAAAGAGTTAAATAAAGTAGAAGAAGAAAGATCATTGTTCTTCCCATTTAACTCGAGGATCGGTTGGACTCATTTCTTGACCAGGAAGCATGGTTAAGAAGGGAGGATAGCCGCGACCACCATGACCGCATGCACTTGATCTTCCACCGTGTTCACCACCACTAGCACGTCCACCTTGATCAACATTGGATAGCCTACTCCGGCCACCACCGCTTCGACCTCCACGCTCACCACCACTTCGACCTCCACCTCTCTTGGTTGGCCTAGGATTGTCATCGGTGCTTGGAGCTCGCCTTGATCTTGTGCCAGTTGACACACCATCGTTTCTTCTACTTGACTCACCTTGAGCTGGTCGAGGTTGAGCAGATTCAGCATTGGCCTTTGCGTCCTCCTTTGCTTGAAACATCCTATCAATGGAGTCAGCAAATTCCTGACGTTCATTATCATTCTACTCATACACCTATGATATTCCACCATCTGATTCTTCACCAGACTGAATTCTTCTAGGGTTTCCTTGTGGCGTTCATCATTGATTTGCTTTTCATATCACATAACTCGGTTTGACGATTGACAAGTTGCTTTTCAAACTTTGAAAAGTATACATTCGCGATATGAGTCTCATATGTGTTCTTCAAAGTGTTATCCAACTCAGTGAGGACCTTGAAAATATTGCTAAAACTTTCTTTCTTCTTCCTTTGAGATCATGGCCTGTGATATAGTCTTCTGAATTGATGAGAGCATAGACCTCATAGATCTTAACACTTTGTTTCCTTCGGCAGATGACTTTCATGAGACGAGACTTCTTCAATTCTGTTGCCATACTTTGAATAGGCTCAAAGTTTGTATGAATCTACAGGGATTTCTTAGGTTGATTCATTTCGGCATTTCTAGCATCTTTGTTTCGCTCTTCTTCTTCAATTTCTTCTTCAGCTCTCTGAAATCTCTCAAGCAGATTTCCAGAGTAGTGAATAGAATTATTGAGGTTTTCGTGAACATTTCCCACAATGGTGTCGGGAAATAAACGGGGCTTGATAAAAGTTGGTTGTTGATCCTGTTCCTCCTCAGATGAGGAACTTTCTTCTTCATCATTCTTCTCTTTGGAGGGTTCTCCCTCAGTTCTGGCAGTTTCTGGCTGAGTATCCTCGGCCAATTCTCTTGAATGACCTATGTTCTCGCAACAGGGGTTATTAACACATCTTCTTTAATAGGGGCTCGAACAGCCTCCTCAGTCATTTATTTCAAAATAACTTCTTCTTCATTTACCTCAAGAGCTTGTTCAGGCTCTTGGATAATCACATCTTCTTCTTCTTCTTCTCCATTCAGATATTCTTGAATAGGTTGATCTAGAATGCGTCTCTCTTCGACAGAAAGATTCCCGAATTCGATCAAGAGAGCAGCATCTAGCTCATCAGCATCATTATCAGCTTCTAGAATGTTCATAGCTTCTTCTTCAATGAGGGGTTATGCGCTAGAGCAA